>NW_003805416.1:131250-163066 GCF_000255335.2 Galendromus occidentalis | reverse complement strand
AGGTGGTCGGAGGTACATTCATCCCATGACCCGATCCCGACAAAACTCAGCCGGAATCGGCGTGGAAAAGTTTGGGAAGGGAATCAGCTGATCAATGGTCCAGCCATGGCACAGACAAGCAAACCGACAACGACTCCCAGATCACGTTTCCATCACTCCATACGTACCCGTCCATGCATTCGACAGCAGCGGATGGGAACTCGAGACTGCTAAGCCATAGGCAGGCCGCTCGGAGCTAGAGGACTATCGCAGATAGAGCTCTCGAAAGGAAGCGTGGTGTCTTCTCTCGTACACTCGATTTCTTCCCCTCAGCAAGAGACAGGGAACAAAGTCGAGCTTGAACTCGGAAACCGCTGCCCTAAATTTCAGGCTTCTGCAGGATCCTTGACGAGCAAATTGAGGAGGAAATCAAGGAGAAGCCTCCTCCTCCTCCCACGGCAGGTAGGTTTTCGCATTAAGCCCGAAGCCTCCGCTGTGATTCCCCCGGCGCCTCACTCAGAATTTCGCTTCGACTTGTCAGAGCTAAAGGATTTTGGGATCTTTTCCTCCAAGGGACATGTCGGCACCCGACTCGACAACCTTGGGGCCGTTGGACTTCTCAGTGCTCGGTCTGACTTTGATCATCTCGGCGGGAATCGGCATCTACTACAGATTTTCCGGTGGTAGACAACGGACGGCCAAAGAATACCTTATCGCCGACGGCAACATGTCGGTTCTCCCGGTAGCATTCTCGCTCATGGCGAGTTTCATGAGTGCTGTGACGCTATTGGGAGTACCAAAAGAGAACTATTTCCATGGTGAGGGAATTTCCCCTTTTACTGCACCCAGCAGAGCCGACTCCGGTCGAGGAATTCCTACTATATCTACTCGTACACATGATTTCGATTTCTAGGGACCGAGTTCTTCATCATAAACATAGCTTATATCATCGGGACACCGATAGTTTGTTTCGTCTTCCTTCCGGTCTTCTACCGACTACAGGTGGGCCTGAGGAGAAGCTTCAGAGAGAATCATCCTCTTCGATATATGTATCTCCCAGCGAAGGCTGAATCCACGTGACGGTCTTCTATTCTCATCGAATCCCACATTTCCAGCGAGGAATCAGCTTGACCAGCTAATGTCTGTTGCAGACCGTGAGCGTATACGGATATTTGGAGAAACGGTTCGGCAGACCTACAAGACTCCTCTCTTCCGGCATATTCATCGTTCAGATGGTGTTCTACATGTCGGTTGTGCTTTACGCTCCGGCTGTGACCCTGCAGGCAGTCACAAGATTGTCGAGGTGGTATTCGATCATTAGTGTCGGGATAGTCTGCACTTTCTACTGCACAATAGGTGAATTTCGAGGAGGAAATCGTAGAAGGTGACACAGAGAATCAACGGCCGGATCACTTGAGTTGAATTTGGATCCGGAAATATGATTGAGAAATCTTCCTTCGCGAAGTCTACAAGGCTCGAAAGACATCTTCATGATTCCAGGAGGCATGAAAGCTGTTCTATGGACAGATCTGTTCCAGTCGTGTTTGATGTTTGCTTCGATGTTCGCTGTGCTTATTGCTGGCACATATCGCCTTGGAGGCCTATCGAATGTGATGCACGAGGTCATTGAAGGTGGTCGGTTCAACTACGGCAGGTGAGTTCTGGAGACTCCTCGTGAGGATCTCGAAAACCGTCTCTTGTACTGATTTTTGAATGTGCTGATGACGACAGGGATTACTCCGATCGCGGACTGCTTCTCGTGGACGCTATCCGGAAAATTCACGAGACTTCTCCTACAGTTTCTCATTTGACCCCGAAGAGAGACACACTATTTGGTCTCTGGTTTTTGGAGGTCTCTTTGTATACATGTCGCTATATGGTGTGAATCAAGCACAGATCCAGAGACTCCTATCGGTCAAAACTCTCGCACAAGCTCAAAAGTAAGCGTTTATATCCTACTTATGCGACAGATCTAGGAACCTGTCTCCCTATCACGGGAACTAATGTAGCTCCCGCCTCGGCAACTTCCAGGGCTATGTTCATTCAGTGGCCTATCTTGACGATGTTATCATTCACGTCTTGTTTCACGGGACTCGTGATATATGCCAACTTCAGAGGATGTGATCCATATGTAACCGGGAAAATCCAGTATCCCGATCAGATTCTACCGTACTTCGTCATGAAATACCTGGGTAGCTCTTCTCTACTGCTCGATGAGAAAACTGATTCTGCCTGAAGTCACTTCAGATGACGAATCCGATTTACGCTCCTTTCCCCCTCTTTAGGGGGGATACCCGCTCTACCTGGCTTGTTCATCGCTGGAATATTCTCGGGTGCTCTGAGCACCGTTTCCTCCGCCATAAATTCCCTCGCTGCCGTAACATTCGAGGATTTCGTCAGGCCGATGTACAAAGAGGGAACAGCTCATGAGGGGCTCCTCATCAAAACCATCGGTAATTCAATGCCGCCGCGATACCGGTTGGTGTCGATACAGGCCGGTCAGTCCAAAATCTAGCATCATGGATATCGTGAAATGGTGGGACTCTCATACTTCAGCCCTATTCTACGGTGTGATCTGCGTTCTCCTTACGGGAATCGCTGAACGCCTCGGAGGTGTTCTGCAGGCTTCATTCGTGTTCTTCGGCGTTGGGGGAGGACCCCTGCTGGGCGTCTTCACCCTAGGAATGTTGTCACGGCGAACTGGTCAAAAGGTAAAATTCACGTCTCGAGAAGCATCAAACGAATCGTATCCTGGAACCGTGGTGAGCTTTCCGAACGGTTCAAATCGACGGAGAGACTTACTCAGCGGTAAAATATAAATTCGGTCTCTTTATCGCCAGGCCGCGCTGTCTGGGATCGTATCCGGTCTGCTTTTCGGACTCTGGATCGGTGCCGGTGCCCTGTTCGAGGCTGCGAAACCGAATATGCTTCCACTTGATAACCAGCGGTGCCCCGAAGAACTCGTTGTCAGGAACGCCACCCTTATTCTCTCGTGAGTGGAAGCTTCTTTGCCTATGACTAGTGTGTCTGAGCTGCATCAAATAATTTTCGCGTTTCTCACGCTATCGTTTGGCGTCAGGCGAGAACTTTTCCTCGGACAGACAAGATCTGGGTATATTGATGTCGAGTGAAAACTCATACCTTACCGAATCTAAATATGGCTCTGGATGAGGGAGCTTCCTGCCAGAGCAATAACCCTTGGAGTTGGGGTCGAACTGAGACCATAAATTCCGGTCTGACGGAATGGCAGGAAGCACTCCCAGGACTGTAATGAATGAGCTTGACGTGGCGTCGACGCTGAGGAAACGGTCGTTCGCGCCAGTGGCTCTCAACAAAAACGACTTCCGTCGCCAGAGCTGAGGGGGAATTTTGTCGATTCGGTTGACAACAGCTTGCTAGAGAGAGAGCTCGGAGTCTCGAACAACAATATTCGAGCGTGCCGCGCGGCTCTTATCGCAAAGGTCGAGGGAGAAATTGCGGCGAGCGGCTCGTGTCAAAGAGCAAAAGGTTTTGTCAAACTTGGATGGAGATATTCCTGGCAGCAACCTTTAGCCCGCCGGATATAGCTGCTTGCATCACGGAGCGGTATCGTTGCATGTCTGATTAAACGGCTCCTGGGAAGACGTCTCGCTTAATCCGCTCCCTAGACGGTACTCGATGGACCCCACGAGCGAGGTCTGGGGAGGGTTGGGCGCCAGTATCTCTCTCATCTCTCACAGAGGAATATGTACATATCTCTCGCGAGATGTTCTCACTGAGGGTCCGACGAACGAAATCCCTCCACCGTGATCAGGTTTTATCAACTCGTACAGATATGTACAAGTGAAAACATCCGGAGGAAGAGGGACGCCAGAAAAAACGCGCGCTACAATTAATCGCTCGACCGGTAGCGCGGAAATCAAGGAATCCCCTCGGCTGGCAAACGAACATTCGGCGATCATTTCCGCCTCATAGGCCAGCACGGCTAGCCAAGAGCAAGACTTTCCTCGATGATATTAATTTTGGCGCGGGACTTTTTTCCGTATTCAATGTGGGCTCCGTGAGGCGCTTATCGATAAGAAATTCGTTCATGCCGACCGCGGCGAATATTTTCGTCCGGAACGGAACCGATGCTGATTTTTGCACTCCGTGCTCCAATAGTGACTAGATAGCTCAGAGATACTCGTGGGGAGTAGATGTTTTCCATTCGATTCCCTGACACTCTCCACTTTGTTCCCTTAGCAAGAGCTGAGGCATCAAAATTCTTTTCCAGAAAATCCTGCAGCTGGTACCTCCCGCTATGTAATATATCCTACCAGTGGTATACGTTCGCCGCGTGGCTACCGACAGTGCTTGTCGGCTTGCTGGCCTCGCTCGTTTGGCCGAACAAACTACCGGACGTCGAGCTGTACCTGAGTCCCATACTGAAGCCCGAAGTCAGCTGCGGAAAAGAATCTCCGACTCTGCGGATGCGCCTCTGAAGTTCCATAATATTTTTGAAGGGGGGGTGGCGCATAGACTTTATTTTTGGCAGCAGGGGCATTCATGAGGCATTAGGAATGCGAGAATTTTAGGAATTCACACCCAAATCTTTGCTGAATGAGAGCTGTGATGGTGAAACTCGCTGAGAATACAAACAAAAGCGAGGGTGTCAAGTTTTATCACGAGTTGTTGCGGGCACCGTGCGCGGTTGCTCTCGAATAAAAGCGTTGTCAGGTTATCATGAGGTGATCACTGACTTTGCAGCTAAGTCTGCCCAGTAGGATAAATCATCACTTTTCTCCAAAGTCCTGGCGACCTTCCTCGCACTGACAGTACTGGAACTCCTCTTTCGTCGGTTGCTCGAGACACGTCGACTGGGGTGCGTCGACTGAGGCTTCTCGATTCCACGACGGAGATTAAGGATCCTTGGAGATTTCGATTCGCTCAGGATTCCGCACGCATCGGAGCGTAATTTCACGAATCGATGGCTCGGTTTTCTGCTATAACACTGACGGAGAGCTCCGCTGTTGAGATCAGCGTTGCAGTCGTTCCCAGTTCTCGAGCTCGAGCGATCGATGAGGAAAGTCAAGCTGACAACCGCGCAAGGTCCCAAGAATTTGAGGTGTAGCGCGACCGATCCTGAATAAGCTCAAAGCTTTTTTTCTTGACAGACACGCGGGGTCTCGATTGGTTCGAGGGATGGGACCAGACTAGAAGTCTTCCTCGGACGGCCGAATAGGTTCGAACGTGTGCTCTCACCCGACCTTCGCCCTCTCCTGGCGAGGGTCCACTGTGGTGGCGTGCAATAAGAGTACAGCCCCTTTAAACTTATAGCTGTCAGCTTCAACCACCAAGACCTATCAGTAACCAGTAGGCGACATCCGGAGGATTTGGTGTCAATTTTGCAATCGGTCGCATTGGAAATCGTCACAACTGGCTCCGGAATACAGGTGGGTTGCACAGGCCGGCAATCAGTTGGACTATCCGGAGCAGCAGCAACCGCTCGAAGCTCACCGTGCTTACCCCGTCGCACAGTTTCTGATGGAAGCAAGCACGACATTCAGGCACGCACTTATCATGCATGCGGAATTTCTGCGGAGCCCAATCGGTGTACCTAAATTTCAAATTCGGTCCCTGTCTTGTGCTCGGTCGCTTCGAGGGGAATCCGACTCCTTGATACAGCCATGGTTTTCCTCGAACGTCGCATACTCGAATTTCGCTCAGGTTGCTGTACAGGTCGACATTGGCACTGTTTGATTGTATCGACTTACTAGATATTCAACCTAGCTCATCCACCGGGAATCGTTCGATCTTCTCCGGGGATCATAATTAAAAATTGCCTTCGAGTTTCAAAAGTACCTTCAAGCTAGATCACAGGGAGAAAGACGAACTCTTTTGCTCAATGATCTCGGGAGCTTTCACTGGATTCGCTCGCTCCATGGGTCAATGTCTCGAGAGCGTAGGTTATCTCTGCTGGCGTCTCGAATAGCGAATCCTTCCCCCGTATTCTGATGTGCGAGGATCATTCCATTCGAGAAACGGTGAATCTAAATCGCACTCTTCCGTCGAAAGGAGCAAAGAAGCTTTCTCGTGGGCTCTCGTTTCTAGTTCGCCGCATGCACAAGAACATGGGGCACCTCTTATTTGTCCCGGGGACGATCGCTGAGCACATAGACAGATCGATCGAACCGAATTTCGAACGTGCACAGAGCTCTCGATCTACGACAGCAGGAAAATGAGCTTTCCCGAACAAGCTCGTCGGTGGGCGGACCGATAACGAGCTGGTTTGGCTTCAGTGCAGTGAACGTTCGATCAGGAAAGATCGCTGGAAAGAGATCTGCCCGTGGAAGCGCCGCGCCGTACTGCAAATTCACTCGGACCTAATTAGAACCAGGAAACAATTTTAGAACCCACGCTCCCGCTGGAAGCCGTGAAATCGCTGTGAACGTTCAATTCGGCCTTTGATTCCGAGGATAGAGGCACAGAAAAATGCTTAGTAGAGTCCCAAGTTCTCGGAATGATCCCCGCCGGGGGATTAATTGCTGTAACTCTTCCGTCAATATTCGTGCGATACTTCTACCCGCACCCGAGCGCGTCATCTAATGAGTCCTTATGCTCGAGATCGCTTGGCTGGTTTCACCATGGAATTCCATTGGATCGCATTCCGATAGTCTTGGGAAAAACATCGAAGGATCCCATGCACGGAACATACGTGCGATGCTAATTGATCATTCCATCGTCCTACTCTTTGGTGGTATGCTGCAAATGAGCATATGAGATCTCCGATCTATCGAGGCACCGAGCTATGCGGTATCTGTCAGAGGGCATTCGGAATCGATTACCAACTGTCGGCGAGCACGAAAGCTCTGACCTCGGATTTGACGAGAGAAGGATTTGTGGACTCGCTGCCGTCAACATCTTGTTGTCACGCCGAACGGTCGTCAGAGTCGAGATTTAGAGTGAGAATTCTCAGAAATATACTCGGTCCCTCTCTCGAGTGAGGTTATCCGCGATGTTGTCTTGCTTTCCTCTTGCACGCGATCTTTCACGAAGCGCTATGGAATACCTCAGTTCTGCGTTGGGAGAAATGAACGAACCCCCGTAGCTGTGATCAATTCTCAATGTCGAAGGGAACCAATCAGATTAGCATTGGAAACGAAGTGACTTGAGATGCTGTGGTTGCATCAATCGTTCCCCTGTCTAATGCCCTAAGAAGTCTATTCAAATCCGCTAGTCTGGGATCGATCTCTTTGAATACGTCGATAAGGGTGACGTAGTTCCTTCGAGGTGTGCTTTCAGCTGGTTACCAGCAGACATGCCGACCGTATCAAGGTTTGGGATTCGACACACATTCATTGTGCGACAGCTGTTCCTCACCCCAAAGAAGAGCTGAGGAACGTTTGAATTCCGGAGCGCTTTTCCTAGCCGTCAAAAATGCCTCATTGTGCCGAAGTCGATGGAGCCCTCGGTGAGTGTTCGATTCTTCCGCCCCATGTCTAAGCCGACTCCCGGGAATACACCGATCTTTAGTAAAGTTCCTGAATTTCGGATATTTCGGTTTTCCGTGGTTCGAACAAGCAAAGATCTGATGGCGGTATCCTGACTCGAGCGTCTCGCGCACCGACGGGAGAAACTCATCGGGAGCGATTCACTAGTGGTTGGGGTGATCGGTCTTCACCCCCCAAAGACGAAAAAAATGAATTGTTCGGAAATCAGGAATTCTACGTGGCAGCCATCACGGGGAAATCGCTCGATGCAGCTTGATCGAGAAAAAAGCTGCGAAGAGTCAGCCAGGATTCGCCTGGTAGCGTCCACCGTAGGTTTCCATCACTACCCGTAGAATTGATTTTATGGCGGACTTCTCCGGGATGGGGAATAGGACTCTCTCGTCCCGTCCGGCAACAATCTGTCGAATCTCAGCTGTTAGACTTTCCTGTGGGGATCATTCCGGCTACATCGATATCATGCTTTCATGTCAAAAAGGTCAGAGCGGAACCGAACGGAGCACTTCCGAGAGAGTCACCATCATATCGAACAGGCCGCAGATGTCGTCCATCTCAAATGTGATGATTTGAATTAACGACCGGTACACCCGCACAACACTGCAGCGTATATTCGACGACCGCGAAGAAGGAAGTGGACGAGCGTCGATGATAATCCGTCATGAATCCGAGAATCAGATTTTAAGTAGGACTAATGCTTGAGATCCGATGATTGGCCCTGTCGTGATAAGATTCAGCTCTCGAGCCGAGTGGGTCGAGCTCGGTCTCGGCCCGGGCCGCCGCCTGGTCCCATAGTGAAGCGCTTCTCGCGGCAATCAGCGATCTACAATGCAGCGATTTGATCTCTACACCCGTGGCCTCTATCGCGCAGGGAGCGCTTCGAATCATTTGAGGGACTCTCAGCGAGGGCCACGCTGCGGCAGTCCTTCAAAGATATTTTTCCTCGAGTACAATCCGGTACTGCTTTTTTCATCGCGATCGACCCGCTCGAACCGAGGACGGTTGTGTCAGAATTTCGCGGAGCCTGTGGACTCGCGGCTCCTCTCTTGCTCGCTCCTGCTCCGATACGCATACCTTGCGTCGGAAAATATTGCATCATGTCAGCTTCCAATGTCAGGCGAGTTCGAGTGAGATATTCGATGTCAGGAGGACGTTCGTACGCATCTTGAATATTTCACCAGAAATGCGGTCTCCGATAAGGGGCAGCTGTTGGAGGATTGATGTAATAGATGGGCAGTTCTTAAAGACGGGCTTTTCCGAAGCTAGGGAATCAGAGACTCAAGTCGCGGAGAGCTGTGGCTGAGTGAGGCCGGTCTGTGTGAATACCCAGCATGCGTGCGAGAATACTTATTTGATTGATTCAATGTGGTATACCAGTACGAGTGACCGCACTCAATTTTCTCGTTGCTTAAGAAGAGAAATCGACGCGCAGTTTCCAACAGACGGGCATTCTCCGATGAACGGGCAGGTTTCGGACGATTGGGAAATAGACGGGAATGTCGTGCGATCCGAATATCCACGGTATTATGAATCAGCATGAATTCCTTGCCGTGAATGAGCTCCGGAAGTCCAGTGTGGGAGGAGACTTGCGCTGCTCCGTCGCGTCGTCTGGACCTAGGTCTCGCTCTGAGCGGCACCGGCGATTCAAGATATTCGGAGTGCGGAATGACCTCGAAGGCGGAAAGAATCGGTCCTCACGCGAGCAACATCCACGGAGGACAAGCGGAAACTCGCATTCGGACCAAAGCACCTCGAATAAGCAGGCTCTCGATCTCGAATCTCGACATGGATGTTGAGCAATGACATATGGAATGGCGGACTTGAATGCGGTGAATTTAGGGTTGTGCTTTTCACTGTGATGTGACTCGCGGAACCGTCAAAGGGATTATTAATCCCTCATCAACACGGTCGTGTCCGGGAAGACCTAGGGACTTACGAAGGAATCCAGTTTTGGGTTCTAGAAGACTTTCGGAAAGGAGGTGGAGAGGTAGATATTCCTCCGTGGAATGAGCATAAAGATTCCTCTACCCTGATACTGACAACTGATTCCCGAGTGTTCTTTCCCCGTCAATCGAACCAATTCTTCCCCCATAAGCTAGTAAGCTCAGAACGGAATATCCCGCCCCGAAGCTTCTCTTTCCGTGAAGCGGCACATCGAATCGTTCCGGACTTCACCTCCGCTTTGGTCTTCGCTTTCCGTGAGCTATCCGATCGCATCGATCCCGTCTCATTCTCTCGAGGCTTGCAAGAACCGTCGTATATTATCACGGATGGCAACACTTCTCCGCGGTCCTCGTTTTGGGTATGCTGCTAAATCGAGAACAAGCGCCGCGAGGTGCCGAGAGCGAGTAAAATAAATGTCAGAGAAATCGGGGCTCGTCGAAGACACGGGATGTCGGCCCACGATGCGAGCTCGGAGAAGTATCGAGCTCTCCTTGATTCTCCTTGGGAGCATGCCTTCCGCCTCCCTGAAGAGAGAACTCAGCTGACTCAGCAGTCTCATAGCGCCGCAATGTAATTACGGAACTCAGAGCAGTCGCAGAAGGGATCGCAAGGTCACCGAACGGCTTTGACATCGTTGCCGAGCTAGTCTCGCAAACCTATACGCCGGCTGGAATTCTCCTGAGCCGCCGCTGCCGGGATGGAGATTCCAAAGAATTCGACGCAGAGAAACTCGATATCGATCTATAACTGGGGATTCCGGGACGGACTCGGAATATAGCTTGCTGAACTCATCGAGCATATCTCCAATGCCATGTTCACGACCGCAGGGGCTGTCGCAGAGACGTGTTGATAGAGAATCCTTGTTTCATGACTGGCAATCACGATGCATGGTTGACGATCGCCGATGCGATCAGACGCTTTCCACAAAGTACTCTCTCTTGTTTGGAAAGCCGCTTGAAAGTGCGGCTTCACAGAAGTAGGAAAAAGTTCTGTCAGCCATGCCGTTCGGATGCTGTGCCGGGAAAAGTAGGTCGAATGATGGTGTCAATCCAGATGCGCATCCTTCTGTTTGTAAAAGCTCAAATTTTAGAATACTTGGTGGTCTTGATCAGAATCTATCGAGCTCATCCGGAAGTCTCTCTGTCGGAACGTCAGCCAGAGCGTGTGCCAAACAACAGGGAAAAATATGAGATCGATGATCTCAGTGTGGTACGATGAATTTGTCCACGTCGATCATGTGGCGGCTGTTTCCGCCAAGTCTTCCATTATTTGGCCATGCCATTTTCGCTGTGTCGGAACGTCCCGTATTCATGAAGGGAATAGAATGATACCTACCCGTTTGAATATCGCAGGTGGCTGTCCAGAATTGCTTGCGGGTAATTCTTCGAGCGCTGGATAAAGTTATTCCATTCCGTCTCTATTCCCAGATGCCATGGGCAACAAGGTGTCGCCGAGCCCGGACGACCTCCCGCCCGTCGAAGACTCGTACGAGCTACTGTGCAAAGATGGCAAGCGGAAAATTTGGTGCAAACAGTGGAAACCCAACAATATAGAGAAAGCGAGGTAAAGTACTCTGTTTTGGCATCAGTTCCCATCCGATGAGCATCCGCTTCGATTCACGAGGAAGCCGGAGGAGGTCCTTTCTTGCACGTCAATCTTCAATTTCCGCCTCGCGCCTCCCCCCAGTCTCGCGGAACCAGCATCAGACAGCCATTCAAGCGTGGATGATCCGCCCTTAGGAAGTGCTCAATGGGTCTCATTGCGCGTTTCCCCTCCCCAACGGTATATGAATGTGAACTTTCCGTGACAACAGTTTGAGAAATAAGAAAAATTCAAGATTCCACCACTTAGGCTTAGCCAGTGTGACCGCATTCGTGACCGCATCGCGCCGCGAGCCGGAGCACGTTCGTGTTGCGAGTTTCTGGTCTCCAATTTACGCAGAGTATCCTGTATCATCCGAACGATCACCGACCGCAGAAACTTCAGATGAGGGCAGAACAATCATCCCGACGTTCGGAGCGATGTTTCTCCACATTCGTTCTCTTTGCTGACTCGGGCAATCTCTAATTTGGAATTTCGGCTCAGATGCTCGCTCGCAGCGTTGCAGCAACTGCTGGAAAACTCTTGGGTGTCGGTCGAAAACACCTGTGTTCCGCCGGAGCTGACTCAGTGTGGGTCTAAATCAATAAGCTCTCAAGTGAAGAAAAACGTGTCTCCTCTCTTCGAATCTCGTTACCCCGCCGGAAGACGCCGGAAGAATATTTAGCGCCAGCAAACAGGAAAAATCGCACCTGCTCCCCTCGATTCTCTCCCCAATTAAGAGCTTCACGCGCTCAGCATACGCGGCTCGAATACTCCGAGAGCTGGACCTTGGACTCCAGACTTTCCTCAGTTTCCATCTCTTCGTCTTTCTCTCCCTCTATGTAGAGGTTCTCGTAACACGGAACATGTACCTTAGGAGCTGAGAGTGGCAATTTCGGTGTCAGCTGCAGGGAGCAGCAGGAACAGAGGAGGCTTCGGATGATTAACTCCCTCTGGCCCCGGTACGTTCCTCCGTTCTCAATCTTCGCCATTCTTCTGTAACCGCTGCCGGCGCTGCCGCTCCGTTTCCTCCGTTCATTTTCCTGTCTGACGACGATTGAGAGCGACAGAATACGACTCTGCCGGTGCATAGTTTCGAGATGCCCGCACTGAATACGGTCATCGATAACGAAAAAGTCTATCGGACGCTCCACTCGACGCGATTCTGAAGTACGCTGTGGGAAGTTTCCCATCATAAGACTGAGGCGTGCGTTGTACCAGAAAAACTGTTGACACTACTGGAGTCTGAGCTCCGTGGCGTTGCGCTCGTTCGTCGGCTACCTTCTCGGCGAGCCTTGAGTTTTCCAGTCGGCTGGTCGCGGGTCTTCCAGTGCTCGCCCGCTAGCGTGCAGGGAAAATCCGCACTCCCCGAAACGTTCCTTCCGGACGGGCGATGACCTTGAATGCTCTCCCTGAGCGACCTTGGGAATCGACGAAAGGGAACACACGCCGTTTGCGATGACCTGCCGTCTGGAGTCTCCGTTGCGGCTCGCTCGTATAAATTGATCTCGTAAATCATTCAGCTCCATCAAGTTGTCATCTGAGAAATCTGCTCCAATTCCTGTCTCAGTCAATAATACCCAGACGCTCGCCGCGAACGCATCGGTATCTCTCGTTCATTCGCTCGCTGTGCGCGGAACATCGGTATCTTCCCCGCGCCATTCTACCATCAGTCGCTTGTCCGGAGCCCTGCGGCATCGGAGCTCCCCGTTCGGGCTGGTCGTCGGCAGAGAGCCAATAGTACAGAGCTCTCGAGCATCACTTACCTCGAAACTTCGTAACCAAGTGCGCGGCGGGGAGTCGGAAAATCTAAAAAGGGCTGCGCATCCCAATCAAAGATTTGGGTTGGGCTTCTCTAGGCTGTCTTGAGCGAGAAGTCGCCACGTCGGCGTCGGATCGACGTGGAGACCCAGCTACTCCTCGCGGATGAGTTCCAGAGACCCTTCGATGAGCCGGGATCGTACTATGGATAGAGACACATGCCGGAGTAAATCCCCGAAGCCGTGGTCTCCCTCCGGAACGAATGCATCGCGAGGAGCCGGAGATTAGAAGAGGCCAATCGACGAGCCACATGAGGGATTATTCATTCTTTCGATGATTCTCAGATATTCACTCATTCACCAGGGATTCGAATTTCTCTCCCTGTAGTGATTATCGATCCAGGCATCTGATCCGTCAGATTGCCGAAGTTTTTGCTCGGGCTGTTTATGCTGCCATCCTGGACCGCTCGAAGCTCCATCCTCAACGGAGGATAATCTAGCAAGGTCGCCACATCATATGCTCCCCCTGAGGTCATCGAGACTCGCGCAGAGCCATGGAGAAATCAAGGGGGGTCTTGTTCCGTGATATAGCGAACCTTGCGCTTGCTGAGGCATAAATCCTCCCACGAGGGAGCCGCGCGGCCCAGGAACACAGAGAAAGACTCTAATGATACAGCCATACGTTTTCCTCGTGGTCTGACTGGACCCTCGTCCCAACTCCAATTTGTTCATCTGTCCCCTCGTAATATCGACCATTCGTTCTGAGTGAGCTCAGAGGATACTTCGGCCATTACGAATGGCGGAAGGTTTAGCCTGTCTGGTGCGTCCCTGTCCTGTGACGCGCTGGGAACACGTCGCATCGTAGTGACCTTGAATCGATTTTTATCCTCTGCTGGGGTCGTGACAGAGTGGATGGGCGTCAACGGGAGCGAGAGCCACAAAAATACGGAGATGAACGCTTTATCGGAAGACACCCATTCGCGCCGGAGACGGAACTCATTCTGGAAAATGGAGCCACTTGGAGCGGAAAAAAAGATCCGAAGCCAGAGGAAACGGCTCCCGGGAGCAAGGAGATCGGTATGAGTCCTGTGGGACGTTGGTTTCAGACGTTCAGGAAACTGGAACAGAGCGATCACGTACACGAGCTTATTGCCGAGCATTTTTCAGGCGGAAGAGGATCGCCGAGAACTCGTTTATCGAACTCGGATCGAGGCTCATCCAGGGCTCATGACGGCTCGAGCCAATTTCCCGGTTCAGTGCGACCGAGAGGTCTCGAGGGTGGAGACAATAATTTTCCAATCTCCGTGTTCCTCGGAATCACCGGGGAAATCATAGCGGGAAAACAGTTCCGAAAAGCGTGAGACGTTATTTCTTTCCATGGAAGACTTCGGCAGTGTACCCTCTAACTCCTCGGTTTGTTGATCTTCCAGATGTGCCATCTACATCTGCCACGGCTTGGGTGAACACTGCATGGTGTACGACTTCATCGCAAAAATTTGGGCGCAGAAATACGATGCTCTTGTGATGGCCAACGACCACAGTGAGTACCTCATCGAATCGTTTATGATACGGCTCCAACACGGACCGCGCCCCGTGGAAACGAGCCGTGCGAATATTCAAGTCGAGTCGTGACGCGAACTCACCGGCTCGTTTATCGGAGATGAAGAGTTCGACGGCTGATCACTACCCTCATCACGATGAGATATTATCGTAATCGTCACCTTCGTGCTGAGGTGACGTTTTCGACTGTCTGATGGGCTCTAATCGTGATCACTATGCGTGTTTCAGTGGGTCACGGAAGGAGCGAAGGCCAACCCCGCGCCTACACCGACAGTCTCTCCACATTCGTATCGGACGTGCACATGCATATAGAAGAGGCTTATCAGAAATTGCAAAAAACTCCCGAAGAGCTGCCGCTGTTTATTTTTGGACACTCGATGGGAGGCGCAATCTCCCTGCTTCTCGCGCGGGAGAATCCTAAACGTATCACTGGAGGGCTCATGCTCATGGGACCGCTGATAGAATACAGGTTCGTAATAGATGATCGGCTCGAACCGCTAGAGCTAAATAAACTGATCTGAGCCTCAGCTCGGGCGGTGAGCTGGTGCGCTCGAGCAGAAAAGCGTACAGTTGATGCCCCAAAAACCCTTGGAATCCGGCGAGCCCTGCCGAGAGCCTCCGAGTGCCTGTTCTTTGACTGCGAATTTTTCCCGGCCATTGTTTTCCATTGAGGGCGACCACAGGCTCCGGAGTCGGCCGCCTTGTTCTCTGCTTCGCTGATGGAATCGCTTCGTCGAGCGCCATTCTGATCGGAATCCTCATGAATTTAATCCGGTGTCATTACAAATGATGCTGCACTCCCTTTATATCCGAGCACGGGAGCGTGTGCATGAACAACCGTAGTCCTTTCTGATTCTAATCGAGGTCGAGAGACTCGTCGCGTCGGTGCAGAGGCTCGACCGCTCCCGCGAAAATCCTCGGAGTCAAAATAAGGTCCCCCTCGAATCCGCGAACTTCTTTTCGGGCAAGGTCATCTTACCGAACGACGCGAAGGTCCGCTTCACAGGCTCTATATCCCGGTCGGATGACGAAAGTTTACTTTTCACTGGAAGTGGATCTTCATTTCCAGCACATATAACCTGGCGAACCTCATAAAGTACCATTTGACGAAGACGATTGGGAGCATCCTACCCGCGAACATGCCCGCTTCGCCTTTACTGTATACAGACTGCGTCTCGGAGCCGGAGCAAGCTGCGGAATTCAATAAGGATCCTCTACGTTATCATGGATGGATACGATTCGGAATCGTTCGCGCCATGTTCAAGGCGGTCGAAGTTAGTGAATTCTGCTCGTAATGGGCGAAACTTTCGACCTTCAAGCTGAATGCTCTAATTTGTGATCGGAGGCGTCCGGGGCTCCCTCGGTATCTTCCTGGAGAGAAATGAGAGTTCTTTCCACTAAAAACTCGTTCCGCTCGCCTTCGCAATGCAGGAAATCCGGGACATGGCCGACAAGTTCGACGTCCCGATATTCCTTGGACACGGCACAGCCGACAAGCTCTGTTGTCCCACGGCGGCTCAGATCTTCATCGACAAGGCTGCTTCGAAAGTGAAAACGCTCAAGGTCAGCAGTTCGATAACCTCTCCCTTCCCGCTCCGTGAAACTAATGGCGAATAAGTGAATATTTATCTAGGCAGTTTTTGTCTTCTCTGCTCCCCACTGGTGCTCTAGGAGTCCGCTTTCTCGCTCGCCTCCCGTCGTCCTGGTACCCCTACACGCACTTACTTCATTCGCCGGTCGGTCGGTCGATCAGACTATAGCGAATATCGCTGTACCGGGGGAATCGGCGGACGAGAGTGGACGCTGTACATAAGAAGCAGAAGAAGCTATCGGCCTTGACTTTCGGCGCTCGCCGCCGCGCCGAGTGAATTTGGCTTCGGCCCAAAAGCCAACGAGAAACTGTTCACAGTTATATCAACGATTCATAATCCTGACAGCCAGAGACGCGCTGACTGGCTCTCTTGTATTGACTCCCATGACGGTACTTTCGTTTTCAGATATACCAAGGTGGCGCTCACTGTCTCTTCCACGAGTTCAAGAGCGGAATCCGCAACGATCTGATCCGTGATCTGGACGAATGGCTGCACGATCGCATGAAGGCGACGGGAAGCTAAGCAGAGTTGGAAGTTATCGGATGCCTTACGGCCAGCTTCTGATTGAAGCTGGATATCGCCAGACTCCATTATTCAAAGTTCCCGTCATCGCGGTGACGACTTTTGGCGACTCTGAATTGATTATTATGATCCATACACTTATGATTCAAATTTCTCAAGCACCTCGATGTACACTCCGTGTTCTCCCAGACCTTGAAAGTAATCGACACTATCTACTGTAAAATATGGCAGAATACCAGGGACCAGAATCGACTTCCAACCAATCCAAAAAGTTATGTGAATACTATGAAGTCGACTGAACCTCTATCCCCCTGGCAAATAATCCTTTGGGAATCGCGGACATCAATAGGCTATGGTTTTCAGCTAGGCTAGCGCTAGGTATTAGCCAGGCATTTTTCTGGAGGACCTATGCGGGTCGTGCAGGCTACGAATGCGCTCACCTTGACACCTATCCACGAAAAAAATACTAATGTATTATTTCCTGTGAATAGTGTACTGAAGCACGTTAAAGTTTTGTACCTACACAGACAAGGTCTTCGCAAGAGATCATCGCCCGGTCATGAACTCTATACGGGGAGCATCGAAAGCCAATGATATCAGGGGGGAACTCACACAGACAGCAATAATGTAGGAACAAAAGACCTAGGACACCGATGGAAACAATTTTCTATGAGAACTTTTGCACCTCTGCTCTTGCAGCTGGAACTTGTTCGCTGTTGACTGCAAGAATAAAGTCAAAACTCTTCGCAGAAAAATGTTCGCTTTTTTTCTCTTCAGCTCAGTTAAATATGTACACATGATAACCCTTCCAGAGGGATCGGGAATAAATAATATGATTTCCAGTCTTCGTGGGTCCGTCCGAAATATGAAGATTTACACGTATGGACATGGTATATTTACATAAGAGATCAGCTGTGATGGCTCTTCCTCCTCGACGCGAACACTTCGCTAGCTGCTCATCCGCGTCATCGCACCAGACCACTTAAGCGTAAGGTAGCCCTGGTCGAAAGCCGTTCTTGATTCCTCGGTTAATTCTGTCCTCTGGATGCGACCGCGGACTAATTTTCTCGTCGCGTCGGCAATACCAGGCATGCCAGAGTGTGGCTCCTAGTTGATAGGGCTTCCAGAGGGTCAGCCCGGGAAAATTCGAGCTTTTGGAATCGCACTCAGACGCCAGTCAACGAGGCAACTCCTTCTAAGCAGCTCGGGTCTCACAGATAGACTTTGTTGCTCTTATTGGGATCGTGTTGCACCTCGGGACTTTCCTGCGGGGACTGAGAGTTTCCGTAACACATCGGATTCCTATCCTGGTTCTGACTGAAGGACATCGTGAAGACTTTCTCCAGGAAAGACTTTGACAGTCTTCTGATCGGGCTCTCGACGAACAGGTAGAACAACACGGATATCAAGATCACGAAAAACACGTTCGTGACGAACAGATTGAACTGAAAGAAAAAGCTTCACGCTTACCGCGAGCTCGGATTTCTTCCAACGGGCGCTGCATCGGCCCGACACGTCCCTCACATGTGACGGATAGTATCGGATCTGAAGAACGCAGACTCACCACGGTAGCGTGACTCCCGTAAAGCCTCTCCCGAATGGTCCATTGATTGTGGTAAACAACCAGAGGACTCAGTAGGAACGCGCTCAGACTCAGTCTCGAAAGCGGTATCCAAGCTCTCCAACTCAGCAGGCACTCGAGAGGTTTCGCTTGACCCGAAGCGCAAGCCACGACGATCCAGGTCAGACCCAAAGCCCATGAAGATCGGTGACCGGCAGCGTATATGAATTTAACGAGATCCGAGCATTCATCCGCCGCGTATTTTGACCACGTCCACGGAGCCAAGACCGTCCACACCATAGTCACTAGCGCTAACGGCCAAGTGATAATTCTCGTCACCTGTGGAAACTCTAACCGTTTAGTCGGAGGATTCACCTCTGGAATGCTCCCTCCAGAGAGATTGCTCCCCGGGCAGCGGGTCGCCCTGACTCAATATCAAGGTGATTCTGTCCGAAAGATTGGGGTGGAACCCTGATCTGTCGGATGTGTGATAGGACATCCGACCGAGAGAGCGCAGAACGCCGCGCGTGCGTCGTTTCGATCCAATGCAATGCTACGGCAATATACCCGTGAGATGTTCCAGGAAAATCTACCAGGAACCGCTCCTCATTCGGAGTCGGAGTGAGTCGAACTTCTCGCTCCGTCTCGTGGACCCCGTCTGACGTGATCCCGTCGATACGAGGATATTCGAGGAACTCTTCCGTACCATTCGGAACCTCATGAACGGGTTCGTTGCGATCACGTAACCGGTGCCTATGCCGATAGTGAAAGGACCCGCGTGCGTATAGGGTCGCATAAAAATGTCCGACATCATGAGCGAGACGGTTTTGGGATCTTCCAGGGGCAGGATGGTCGGTGGATAGTTCGACAGCACAGTTTGTACGCCGACAATGCAAGAAGTGGCGACAATCACGGCAAAAGCGACCACGGTGCCCATGGCCGGTTTCCTGGGGAAGATTTCATTTGTGGAGTCGTGCAGGTGCTAGATCTGGAATGGCATCAGGAATGACCTTTCCTTCCCTACGAGGAGGGCCAGTTTCGACTTCATACTCACTTGATCAGAAGCAGGATAACGAACAGGAGACTCATTTGAAGCTGCCAATCCGCGCTCAAGAACCACAAGTTCGGGGTGCACTGGAAATTGCGAGGAATCAGGCAGAGAGACACGACAAGATTATCGTCCGAGAGAGACTCTGTGAGACGCGGCGGTCGTAAGTCATTATCGGTCATGGACCTTTTTTGAACAGTTTTTCAGACTACCAGAACATCGCAGCTCAACGCGGCGGCCTTCCCTAGGCTCCCTGGCGAAAATACAATGTCCGAACGAAAGTTCAGAAGCAGGAGTGTCTCGCTGCCAATTTCTGGAGGAAACTCTTATTCATTCCGCTAGCCGTTGCTCACGCGACGTTCGTTAGAAAAAAGCGTCCGTATAGACCATGACCGATCGCAACGAGGAAAAACGCACGGGCGCCTTGGAAATCCCGAGACATTTCCACCGACGAACTGGACGGTCTGGCATAGCGACCGACTTCAAGATGAGCATGTCCATGATGGGGTCCAATGGCACAGCTCGTGGCCTACCCGTGAGCGAGCCGCGAATACGGTGCCGCTCGCAAGCACTGCATGCCAGGTCAAATCCAGTCCGAGAAGGTTCAAGCTCGTAAAGTGTCAGAGCTTCCGATGTTTCTCACCATCTCGTCAGTAGGCATGAAGTTGTTGAAATTCATCAGAACCGGCAGCCAGTTGGTCTGGCAGCTTTCGGTCGCGATCAGAATGTTCTCTCGCCATACGGGGCCGCTACCCAGGAGTGGGAGTACGGAGAAGAGCCCGACGACAAACAGGGCGCAGGCCGTCAACCTGGAAACCACAGCCTCAAGAGTACTGTCCGACCTCGATTCGTATGTTCGATTTGATTGGTCTGGAGTTCGCGAATTTCCACCCTCTCTACGAGCCAGATCTGGAATCAGGGAGCTCGTCAAGAATCAAGTTGCGATCCGGGAAACCCACCTGATGAAACGATGAATATACTGTGCAGAGATCGCCTTGTAGTTGAAGATTTTCGACGACGCATGGTTAGCTGAGATTTGATAGCTCACTACCAGACCACTGGGAAGGAGGATTCAGAGGAAACTGTCAAATTTTTGATCGTCCATCGCTTCCTAAATGTAATTCAGGAGTGAGAAAGTAACCATGACTTCATCCTCCTCTCTGCGGCCTAATCCAGTTACCTCATGAAGAAAAAGTTTTCAACTGCCATGAACCCGTTGGCGATGAAATGGAAAGGAGGTGAGCTCATCGCCCTTATCAAAAACGCAGCGTTTCCTGAAAGCATCTCGTGCTTAATTATCCGGGAAGCAATACTATTTCAATTGAGTGATTATATTCATCGTATACTTCCCGGAAATGCATTGATTATGCGATAAATCGACTGGTGTTTATTTAATAGTCATTCGCGGAGGAGACGATATGAACAGAACTGTCTCTCCGCAAGAAGTGATTTCCTAGATTGATCGAGAGCTGCTCTAGATCTCTATCTGATGCAATCTGAGGCAAGCTGGTCTTGCCACCGAACATCCGAAGATTCGAATACAGCTTTCGATTCATATTTCGCGAGTATGGATCCTGTCTACGTCCTCGGGAGGGAATACTCACGCAACGATCTCAGATCAAGATACCGGTAAGACTGACAGTATATGACCCACAGGAGACTCAGGACTCTCAGACCGTGGAGACAATTCAAGTTTCCCGGTGATAATTTCCTTCTGGAGAGAAGATGAGCCATATTCTGCCTGAGATCGAAGGCAGTAATCGCGCCTGCAACGCGAAAGAGACTTTCAGGATTGAATCGAGGAAGATCGCCACATATCGCTCTACAGAGCCTCCGTCAGCGGGACCCTGCGTTGCTCATTCATTTATCATCGGAAGAAAAATGATCGAAGCTCCACTGGTTTGATGTCTTCTCCGATCATTCGTTAGATTTCGCCAGTGTACATCCGGTCAGATCCATCCGCCCGCGGCGGATCCATTCGTCCACGAGCGGACGAGCAATGAATTGCGCTTCAAAAGGGGAAGCATTTGATGTGTGATGTTGTATGATACCATCCAGTGAGCTTTCTCAAGGTCGATCGCCAATTATCACTGTCTGCTTGATGCTTGTCGGGGTTACTCTCAGATCTTTGCGCCGACGTCGCGTCGCCGACCCGAACATGAGAACCCGGAACGCGACAAGAGATCAAGTTCAATGCTCTAGTCCAGGGGTGTCGGACTTAGATTTTTGGCGGGCCAAATTCAAGCGCCGCAGGTGCCCGCAGGCCACATTAAAAATTTACGTTCGTATAAAAGGAGAATATGTGCCTATGGTCCATGTAAGTATGCTTTTCCACCCTCCGGGGATTGAGGGAAAGTTCGCCTGTCCGGTCTTGCTGAGAGATTAATTCCACCGATCTCATCCATTTCCGAGCACTCATTGGAAATGGTCGGCTCAGAGTTATGTGGGAAACTAGTGGCGGGCCACAAAAAGAGACCTCGCGGGCCACATCGAGGTCCGAGGACGAAGGGTTTGACATCCCTGCTTTAGTCTTTCCAGACATGGATCCTCGGTGGGGAGCTCACCTGGGAATCCATCGAGCCTGCGGCCTTGAACGGAAATCACTCGCGACCCGCGAATCCATTCCGACTAATGACAATTATATTCTTCTGTGCTACTTGACGCGAATTCTCAAGCTGAAAGTTGTTGCCTCATCGCCGAGAGGCAGCCTTCGCGGCACCGAAAGAGGAATCCGAGGAGAATGAGGTAAGCATAAATCTTCTGAAATCTGAGACAGAGTCCATCACCAGGAAGCCTATCACCGTCTTTCGGTCCGCGCGATTGGGGTAATTGGAGAATGTCCCGTGTCTGGGGATGTCCCGAAGCGTCCTGTACATCTCGATATGGTATAAAGTTGGTTTGACTCGATCGGTTCCGCTCTCTGGGCTGGGGAATCTCGCGTGAAGGACAGGTATGGTCGTCAGGCGCGAACTTCGCGAAAACAATCCGTACCACGGGCAGCGACACGTAGTTTCCTACTGCATCAAGTGATTCGTCAACATCTTATTCCGTTTTCCGTCTCTTCCCCCGAAATAAAGATCCCGCGGAACATCCAATTTGGAGATGTGGCAACACGCCGAACAGTGAAAGAGTGGGAACCATCTCCGTGAGTTCTGACAGGCGCTGCGTCGACCCGTAAGGGACAGCCGAAGTGAAAAACACGAAGTCTCGCCTAGAAAAGCGCGAGGAGACTTTCCGATGTCCGAGTTCCAGGTGCTATTGACGTTTCCGGGCATCTCTTCGAGCGAAAATCCACGACGAAGATTGCTATCCGTCAGAGAAACACACATGGGAGAGGATCTTGCTCTGTTGACGGAAGAAATGAACGAGAGGATCGTTACCGTGGACATTTCGACCGGAAGCTGGCATGGAGCTTGTATCCGAAGCATCATCTGTCAATCAGCTCGAGTCCTAATGTCAGGAAAGCGTCGAATGATCGACTTCAGCCTGTCAGCGAGCAGTCCTCTTTCCGACCGCTCCGCGTGAAGCTCAAGTCGGTCTTAAAACGTCGCGAGGACTCGGGGGATAATTATTCGATGAGCGAGTTTTCGTCTGTTTGACAGGCGAGACAGACGGACGGAATCACACTGACGGGGTCTTGTGCGCGAAATTTTCATAAGAAAAGATTCATCGAGAGAGACTGATCGAATGGAAATTTCGGCCACGTATGGACGATGATGGGGAGCAGGAAGGGAGGAACTCCGGAAACTTCCTCAGAACGTTCCTCGAAATAACTGCGTCAGGCTCGAGCTGGGCCGATCGACTCACCTTCTTGGCATTCTCCGCGGATCGATCTCGGCAGCGTCTGAATCAGAGTTCCCACAGCGACGAGAAACACTGACACCGTCATGAAACAGCTGTAATTTCACGCGGATGTCATCGAATAGATCGGGTTCCGCTCCTTGAGAGAGAATCTTTGGGCCACGAGCGAACTCACATGACAAAAAGTTGCTGCGTATCTAGAGCCAGAGGAACGTCCTTCGATTCGCAGCCCACAACTTCGATCTTAACTCGCAGACTCCTTGATATCGGCTGCAGCATGCGAGAGACGTCTGGAATCGAGCACGTAGACGGTGTGCAGATGCCCAGCCGGAGCTCGAACGGCTGATGCACTTTGTGGTAGGTGAGCAGGACTTCTTTGTACACCTGTAGAGGTTCGACAAAAGATTTGGATGAGACAGTCGAATCGATCTGGCTGAAGCCTAGAGAATCCCGATGGGTCTCGCTTCGGTGATCGATTCCGTTCACGAAGAGAATGAACCGTCTCGCTGAGGAATTGACCATTTTATGCGAGTCCGGGGACAGCGTCTCTCAGCTCCGGTTGTGCTTGGTCGTGGGCGATATGTCCCGGAAGACTTTCCAACGGAAAAAATCAGCGACTATTCTCGAGAAAAGCTTCCGACGACCTTGGGCACGTGAAACGTGTGAATAAGCTCCTACAATCCCCGGTGGGCCGCATCCTCAGCGATGGACCCCTGAGCTCCCAGCTGTGAGAATCCTCGCTTCGTCTCGAATGCGGGTCAATTAGAAATCGGTTGCGAACTCACACTGGTCGCGTTGAGCAGCTCTTGCAACTTGTGGCTCGAGTGCTTGTTGAGAGGGGGTAAAGCTGGCGGTCGGATAGCGACATTACAGTGCTGTCCGCGAAAATCCACGATTCCGCTCGGCTCCGTAGATTCTATGGACAAGCACTGGTCATAGTCCCCGAAATCGCTCATTGTGACGTCCATGATTCCGGCGGCAGGTCTCCCGATCGAGTCTAGAACTGCATCGAAACAGACTGTTTTAGATTTAGAATGGTGATGGTCGTCCGATCGTATCGGCCAGGGGAAGTTTCCATCAGTGGCTAGGGAGTGAAACGTTGGAATCCTGTTCACGATCATGCCAAGCTCGACCGCGCTGGGCAAATCCATATATCATGGGTAGGGCTGGGCATTCATCGCGGCATTTTTTCCGGAAATTCGCGCATCCATCGCGGCATTTTTTCCGGAAATTCGCGCACCCGACAAAAAAATGCAGAAATTCGCGCACTTATTCGCGGCTCGTGTTTATTTTTAGATTTACAACAGGTTAATTTATGTACAGTCTTAGTATCTTACAAGCACAATAAATTCAGATTCCCTCATTGTTATGATACAGCATGTTATACATACTGAGGTTTCCACTTTTTATACAACGTCTGTCGTCACGGAGAACCCCAGAGTACTGACTGAAGGATCGCTCCGCGGCGACACTGTTAACCGGCACGCTCAGACAACTGAGAGCGATGCCGGCCAAGTTCGGAAATCTGGGTGCTGCATTTACCCAGAACTCGACTGGATGCAAGGACGCTCTAAGCTCTTCCGGGCGTGAAAGATACAACTGGAGCTCCGCTTTGGCTAGGTTGTCGTCCTCGAACCATCTCACGTTCTTGATGACGAACTCAGCAGGAATCTCAGTTGTACTCAGGTTGGACGGATCGAAAACACGGCAGGCACGAAAAAAGTCAGCGGCCGGTTGCCTGAACTTGGCCGTAGCCTCCCCCGAAAGATAATTTCGCAATCTTTCAGCAGATTTTTTGGAGTCGCGATCCTGGTAACTTCGAGGTTTCCTTCATGAGCCGCAAAAACTTCCATCCATTCGATGAGCAGGGCCATGTCTTCAGAAACTAGGTGCGCGCTCACTTCGTTGCTTTCATACTTCGTTAAAGCTTCCATGATACGAGGGGCGTATTCCCTCAACTGGGCTAGCTGAGTTTCGACGCAAGGGGAGGCGCAGAGGTCTCTTGTTTCCGAAAGCGAACTGCTCGAGCTCCCTTCCATTTCTTTGGTGAAAAACTCGTGGTAATTCTCAAGATACTCCGCGTGGAAAAGGGCTGCCCGGAACCAACTATTCCATCGGGTAAGGACTGGAACTGGAGGGAGCTTTTCGATTTTCCCGTTATCCCTCAGAAATTGTTTGAACCTTGCTTTCCGAGCCGGGCAAGCCGTGAAGGCTCTCTTTGATGCTGCAGACAAGCTTATTCACCGTGCGAAACGACGAGACCCACTCTTCGCAAACAAGATTCAAGAGGTGAGCGGTGCAAGTCACATGGGTTCCGTTGAGGAAGATGTACTTCAATGAATCTTTCCAAGCTTTGTTCATATACGTAGCATTGTCTGTTACGAAAGCACTAACGCGTAAGGGAGAAATCTCGTATCTTTGCAAAATCTTCAGGACCGCATCGCTGACCGTTTTGAAATTTGTACTTTCCAAAACGTTGCATTCGAGGAGAAATGCCTTCAACGTTGGCTCTTCGACCTCTTCACAACATGGAATCGCCAGAACGTTGAGGATGTAACGATCCTCTCTGTCTGTTGTTTCGTCGCAAACGATCGCGACGGATCTACTTCCTCCGAGAAGTTCCTTCAAGTTCCTGACGTGGACATTGAATGCTTTCGGAAGGTAATTTCGACGAAGATTGCTCGCCCAAGGGATGACCCCGCAAGACTTCATATTCGATTGGAGGAACATCCGCAACTTCGGATTATCGAGGGTATGCAACGGGATGTTAGCGGCCGCAAAAGCTTCAACGAGACTCACAAGCGTCGATTCCTTCTCTAGCTCTGCTTCACTTCGTTGGCCGAGAGCTTCACTCAGACTGACCTGAAGCTTAGCTTTCTTCGATAGAGACTCCTCCAAGGACTTATATCTTCGTTTGTGACCCTGGGTCTCAAGGTGTTTACCGCAGCTGTCTTTCCTCGTATGGTCCACAGCGATATTACACGTGCTACAAAACAGCGATCCCCCGATGCATGGAATTGATTGTCTGCGAACTCTTTCGCCCGCATTTCGGGGGTCACATGTATGGCCGTTCTGTTCCTTCTTCTCGGAGCGCTCAGTAATTCGGATGGGTGGCGCTCGGAAGCGCGGTCTCTTTTATGATCTGCCGCGGAGTAGCCTTATCGGGGGGTCATTCGTCTCCGAGGCGAGGTTCCATAATCGAATCTTCAACTTACGGTCGGCTCACACAAATGGTCACACGGAGTATCCTACATTTAATCTCGCGGAACTTCCGAGATCGTTCGATTTCACCATCAGATAGCGCTCGCGATTCCTCTGCGTTGTTGACACGGCGAACGTTTCGATCGTTTCTCTGGCCTCGCCGAACGCACACTTGGCGAACATTTCCGACTTGCGCGGCGTCAAGAAGCGCGGACAGACACTCCGCCGATTGCAATCAGTATCGTTTCGCATCTAGTTTCGAAGCTTCTACATTGTCTGCTCGAGCTCCTCCGATACCAAGGTACAAGGAAAATGACTTCAGAGTTGATTAGAGCGTTAAAAAATAATTTCGAATAGAAACACGGAAATTCGCGCACCCGACAAAAAAATGCAGAAATTCGCGCATTTATTCGCGCGTATCGCGCGCGCGATGAATGCCCAGCCCTAATCATGGGCTCGAGATAATTGCGAGGGTAGAATCTCAGATAATTCGATTGAATTCGATGATTATCCGGAGAAAAGGATCGAGAAAGTCCGAGATTAGGAAACATGCCCACTCAGGCACTATGTCCAAGATTCTAGATGGAAACGGGAAAACACGTCTAATTGCTCTCTCCAGATGCCAGACGCAGCAGTTTTCGATGCACAGGGGGAAAGAAGAGCGTGAATGAGCGAGCTTCTCAATGGGGCTGCAAGTGCGCCTCGTTCGCTGATTCTCATCGCTGCAATTAAATTATGTGCGTGCGTGGAGCGGTCCCTTATTAATTTTATGTTTCTGTTTTCGTTGTAAACAATGTGATCATCGTGCTAATATTCCAGCAGCTTTCTCCTCTTAGACTATGAGATGGGTCCGTGAACTCAATGAGCTAATCAAACGGGATCGCTGGCAGCGTTCCTCTCGCGGAACGTACACATGTGAACTTGAACCCGCCGTTGGGAAACTCGCGGTAGGCACGCCATGACGATTCTCGCCGTCCTGGGGAATCTTGGCGCGACGTCCAGCCAAACTCGGAACTCTTCGCGAGAAAATTTTCGTTCCCGAGACGGCCGCACCGCCATCGTGGAATCTTGAAGGCCTGGGGAAGCGAAAATTTTGTACTCGTGGTCGGGACAGCCCATCAGACGATAAAACCACGCGGACAAGAATGCAGAGACCTGCTTGGTTGCTCCTTTGTGAGTTCTCGTCGGCACAACAAATGATCGCTGGTCGCTGAACGATTCACGCAGAGTTGAAAGCGATTGAGGTACGAGCTCGATCGCCATGGTAGAAAAAATCCAGCTCGAAATGAGCGATACGGCGCACAAAACCAAGAGCATAGCCGTCTCAAATCCGTCACAGCAAGAACAACAACAAGAGACGCCGCAGTCACCGATTTCCAGGATTAATTTTGATGCCGAAACACATCAATTTTCCAAAGTCCACATTCGCGTCTCGGAACATAGGCTGGTGAATGGTGCGGCTGTCCGGTCGCGAAAAGGATAGAAAGACCCGGAGTCTATGCGCAGAATTCATTCCGAGAGATTTGGCATGAGCGACGCGAGTGTGACAAGTGATACCACCAGGATAATCTGTTGGGATGGCTGACCATTCCGAATGAAGTTCGCGTCGGGTACTCATGGGTCGTTTCCAGCGTCATAATTCTCAGTAATTTTCCGGCGAAAGTCGTTCCTTCCTCGGCTCGTCGAATGGTTGGTCCAGCCGGTGATTCATTCGCTTGACGTACATAGATCCAGCAAAAACGGGCGGGTACGGATGCACAAGTCGATTTAGCAAAATCACTTCACGGAATAGCTTCCGCTCGCTCTCAACGGGTGGAGAACGTCGAGGGTACCGGCTGGAAGCCTTGTCACGCAGTCCCCTTGAACAATTTTCTCGGAAGTTCACGGGGAAACCCCGACTTTCTAACGATATCAGAATGCATACACATATTCTCCAGATCAGCCCAGATCGAGTCGTTCGGTTCCGAATCCGACGAAAAATCCAATCCAAGAGATGTTCGTTCCGTGCCTGATGGTCTCACGATTGAAAGTTCACTTTGCGAAAAAGACACTCGTGAATAATCAACCAGTCGACCTTGATAGCCTCGTCGGATCCTTTTCCGCACTCCCGACTCCCGACTGCTCAGAATTTTCGAGCGAGTCCTTTTCTCACTCTCTTCCCAAGCCATGCCGAGATCGATGGCTTAGACAGCCAGAGTCACATTAATTAGGAGAACCGTTATGATGACCGCATCACGAGCCAGTTACGCGTCCGCGCACAGTCACAGAAAACAAACTCCATCGGTATATGCAAAATCCAAACCATGATTATCTCGAGTAGAAGCCGATCGGCGCTTCCAGGGCACGTGAGTCATGCTACAATGATAACACAAGATCCGACACCTCAGCCACAGAAAAAATCACGTCTTCCGACGAATCAGAAAAAGCTGTAAATAGAATCCAGGAAAAAAATATCTCTGACTGAGCAATTGGATATTCGTCGAGTGACTCTGCGTCTCATCAGAGCTTCCAGATCGCGATCGATCGTTTCGGAGGCGCGACCAGCCTGGAGCCGCGATGTCTTGCCGCGATCGCTTACGAAACCCTTTACGAACATGACAAAGAAGCGCATGAGACCGATCCAGAGAAGAGCCAGCGGATGGGAAGCACTCTCGGAGCACGCATCCCGTTTCGATCCAAACGGTGTTTCCGGCCTGATATGCATCCTGATAAGGCCGGATATCCCTAGTACCGATGCGATGAGACAGGGGCGAGCTCCCCGATAGAGGATGGAATCCAAGCGTGATTTAAATTTGAAAGGTATCCAAGACTTTGGTTTTCGAAGCGAGAAATGAAAAATTGCTTCTTCCAAAGGGACGTGTCTAGTTTTGGCATCTTCGCCAAATCGTTTTGGAACGGGTATGCTTGCACAACATGCTGCGCATCTTTACCGCTGGCTCGTCTCCTTTCTACATGATACTCACTCTGGAAAGCCCAAGTATCGAGCTTCCGGAGACCACGAATCACCCGGAGGAGGCTGCGGACACACTTAAGCTCCAAGTTGGTGTTGGCAACCTCCAACATGTACGGGAGGAATTGCCTCAGCAAATGATCCACCTGTCCCTGTAGAGCGGCGTCGTACTTGTTCCAGAGCTCGACGATATTTGCCGAGATCTCCTCGTGGAGCTCATCGTCACTTTTATCCATGGGGTTGGGGACATGGTTCTTGAGAATTTTACTAATGAGTGCCACTTTATGTTGAAGGGCCTCGATCTCGGCGTCTGCGAGAATGCCCTGAACATGATATACGAATAAACAGAATAACGTCGCGACCGACCACCTCATCGTTTTCGTCTGTGGACAGAACATTCGCTAGAGATAAAAGCGGCGTCGGTGAGGGCCGAGTGAGGATTCTGATGGAGCAGAAAGGGAATCTCACCGCGCAGTCGAATACCGCTCAAGAGGCAGCGGTACGGCTGCTGGCTGATTGATGAGCTTAGCGTGGTCAGCTATATCCCCTCGAGAGCCACCTACCGACTCGAGTGCACGTCTGCGCTTGCGGAACGTTCTCGGCTCTTGATGACGAGCCGAAGACTGTTAGCCGAGTTTCTCGGAGAATCCAGGCTACATCCTGTTTGTCATGACGCTCAACCAGTGATATGATTTCGGTTTCCCTCGGGAAGAACGAGACGCCATTCACGATTACAAGATTCACGTAACCAATAGAGCTGATTCAGTTGGAATTCCGGTCGACTAATTTTGACAATGCTATTGCTCATGGTTCCTTCGATATTTAGGATGACTCGGTCAGCAGAAGTTGTACGGAGATAGGAGTGGATTCTCCGTCACGATGACGGTTGCCGTCTCACAGCTCTGAGAATTTCCTGCGCCCGTTTGACAAAGCGTCGAGTGGCGGACTGGACCGCATTGGCATTGAAAGGTGAACGAGCGGAGGTTTGGGTCTGCAGTTGACCATTCCTCACGGAAACACGGTGGGCTTCTTCCCACATCGGGCAGATGCCGAGAAGGATTCCCGAGGTGATGCCATTGCTCAGTCGAGCTCTGGTGCCGTAGCCCCCCGCGAGAGGTCCTCGCGTGGGAGGCGTGAGGAGCTGAGAAGAGTGGTTTCGATGCTCTCACTCCCCGCAATCGCTGGTCGCGAGCCTCTTCTTTCACGAACCCCGTACTTGAGGACGGATCTTGAGGGAGCGAGAACCATCGGGGCTTGATTTCCGAAAGTCATCGATTCCGCAGCCTGATTCTGGGCCGATCCGCTCTTTCTCCCGTTTTGCGGAAGATTTCACGCGAGTTCGCGGGTCGAGAGAATACGGACACTCCTGAGAGTGGAATGAGAAAATTCTCCGGCTTTAATTCGAGAAGCGGAGGAAATCTCCATTGCCCATGTTCTGCAAACCGCGTGTTTGCGGACGCAAATCACGGCTCAGGGCCGGAGAGTAGTTCAGCTAAATAGATGAGCATACAGCAAGAGTCCCAACGATTGGTATTCCCGATATTTCGTGAGCCAAGAAAATCGCCACGAGCGGAGATTCTCCAGCGGAAAGAATGGAAATGTCTCAACCCTTGATCAAGATGTTATCCCGTCCGATTCGCTCATCAATGCCTTGTATAGTATCCTATGCTACGCGAAATCCCAATGATTAACGTCGAAAGTTCGCACTCAATTCTCGGCAGTGAAACGAAGAAATATGCTCGTGCTCCCTCGATAGACAATTTTTCTCGGTTGAATGGATTCTGTTCAGAGCGCTTCTCTACCAAGCCTCTGTTCTGAGTCTCCTGAATCTCTGCTGAAACAAATAAACGTTCTTTGGTTCTCCGCCGTCTAGATCGTGCCCAGCCGGATAGTGTCCGTCGGTGTCGTGCTCACACCACACTCTGATGAGCACAACATACATATGTATGTCGGAAGATTTGGGATAATAGTCTCTTGAAATCGTTTGAGCTGAATGTGCCTCAACGACATAAAACAGGTTTGAAGTGATTGCGGTAAGACCGAATTTTCGAATTTGCCCACCCCCGGAAAGTTCATCCAGGGAGTCCGCAAATCACGTCTTTCCCGGAAAGTCCATCCCGAAATGGGCCTTTCCCGGAAATTTGCCCACCGAAAAACGCGAGTTATCGGGACTCCAGAGTATCGTAACTAGGAATCGACTTCGAGGTGACTATTGGCACCAAGCACGAGGAACAGCTCCGATCTGAGATCATCCGGATCGTACGACCGGAATACCCTCTCATTCAACTGTCTCGCTGGATCGATCTCCTGTTGCTGGTGGGATTCTCCAGCGGCTTAAGCGTTGACCAGGTGAGACGTTTCCCTCGCAAGAAAGCGCACGCGAGCTCCCCGCGTAAAAGTTCTCACCTTTACGCCATCGTTGAAGTTCGTTCACGCGTAAGATGATGGGCAGAATACTGAACTTCTCATGTCACGCTTGAAAGAAGCCTCCAAGTGAATCATTGTCTCGAATCATGAAAACAGTGACGTAAACCTCTCGATAATAAAAGCGGAATCGCATGGAGATCTTCACGCAAGACCTCGGCTGAGATCTTTTCGATCTGAAATTCCATGGATACTTTTATTTGCAGCGCGAGCTGTTTTTCATCGCCTATGCACACGGCTCTGGGTCGGACACCGAGCTCCAGTGGAAATGAGATCAGAACAGCAGCAAGGCACGGCGGAGGGGGGGCTTCAGTCTGCCCCGGGAAACTTTTCCTCCGGGGGCCCTCCGGGAACGGGAGGGGGGGGCGCTTCGTCTGGAGGGCGAGGAGAAGACCGGTGAGGGGTGAGTTTCCTCGAGCACCTTAAAAAA